>NW_026606175.1:0-17500 GCF_029834395.1 Sorex fumeus
TCTTCCTTCCTTTATTTCTTTTTCCTTTCCCTCCCTTCCTTCCTTCCTTCTCTCTTTCTTTCTCTTTCTTTCTTTCTTTCTTTCTTTCTTTCTTTCTTTCTTTCCTTCCTTCCTTCCTTCCTTTCCTTCCTTCCTTCCTTCCTTCCTTCCTTCCCTCCCTCCCTCCCTCCCTCCCTCCCTTCCCTCCCTCCCTCCCTCCCTCCCTCTCTCTCTCTCTCTTTCTTTTTCTTTCTTTCTTTCTTTATTTCTTTCTTTCTTTCTTTCTTTCTTTCTTTTCGTTCTTCCTTCCTTCCTTTCTTTCTTTTTCTTTCCCTCCCTTCCTTCCTTCTCTCTCTCTTTCTTTCTTTCTTTCTTTCTTTCTTTCTTTCTTTCATGAATCACCGTGAGATACAGTTATAGACTTACAAATTTTCTTGATTACGTTTCAGTCATACAATGATCGAGTACCCATCCCTCCACCAGTTCCCATTCTCCATCATCAAGATAACAATTTTCTTTTTTATGGTTAGTTTTTTGGAGGTTTTAGGTGCCCGTTCCTCTTCCCCTCCTCCAAATTTGATTTTATTCAAGCACCACTTTGAGTTAGAAACTTATTCACAGTTGGACTTTTTGACAATGCCCTAGCCCTGATTGGGTCACAAGTGTCAACTTGGTTCTGTTTCCTACTCCGACCCAGACTCCATCCTCCCCCATCTCCGTCTTCCCAACCGTCTCCACCCTGCCCTCTTGACAGGCATGTTTCCCCTTGGCTTTGTAAAGTCTGGGTCTTGAGATTTCAGTGTGGTTGTCTCTGTGCTTTGGACACTAAACTCTAATTTCGTTCTGTTATTTGGGTAAACCCCAGCTGTCTCTGAGGCCACTACTCATGGCTTGGTGTTTAGGGTTTGTTTCATCTTTCCATTGATGCTTGGGGGAATCCACGTAGAACTGAGATCAATCCTTGGTTTTCAGCCAAGTGCCACCCCTGGGTGCCAACACTTTGACACACCACACCCAGTCACAGCCATGCTCAAGGCCACTCTCCACACACTCGAATGAGCCCCAAGCATGAAGGGACCAGCAGAGGAACCCAGGTGTGCGGGACCCGGGGCTGAGATCTCCAAGCCTGCTCGGATCGGGACTGGGCCTCCTCCACCCAGATCTCTCATTTTCCAGTAGCTTGGCAGTCAAACCCACAAACTGCCCCCCAGTGCTATGTAATCCCATCAACACCCAAGATTCAGTGACCATAAAACAAAGCTCCCGGAAGCTCACAATCGCTTATAGTCTAGTTTTCCTTCTCGGAGAACCCGGCAAGCTACTGAGAGTATCCTGACCGCATGGCAGAGCCTGGCAAGCTCCCATGGTGTATTCAATATGCCAAAACCCAGTAGCAATGATGTGTCTCATTCCCCTGACCCTGAAAGAGTCTCCAATGAGTTATCGTTGGGAAAGACGAGTAAGGAGAATTTGCTAAAATCTCAGAGCTAGGATGATCCAGACATGACTGGTGCCCACTCGAGCAAATTGTTGAATAATGGGATGACATTGATACAGTGACAGTGATAATAAAAATATTCTCAAGGAGCTGATTCTCACAGCTCACGCACCATCCTGCTCCGAGACAACAACAATCACACAAATTCCATTTCACTGGCATCATCTTCATTTTGGAAGAGACATAATGGCTTGTAACCTAATTCAAAGCACGGTGAGTCCCGCATTGAGTGGCTTAACGTTGGGTGATTTTCCGAGAGACCCCCAAAGAGGAAGAGACAGAAGTAACTCATTTACGCAACACACAATAGGCAGTAGGTAAATTGTATGAGCTCTTCCAGAAAGTCAATTTAATCGTATAATTTTATTGTGCTATTGACAATGTCATCGAGACTTCTTTTTTTTTTTACTTGAAAGCCATTTTATTCAGAGGGGCTTCACGAACAGAACAAATAAAATCAGAGACGTTCTCATGCAAACAGAACATCTTTCTTTGGATTCAGTTATTGGATATGTAAGGGTAAACTTGTTATCTTGGCCTTCCTGGTGGGTTCCTGAATCTCTTGCTGCTTCACCTCATCCTTGAAACTCATTTCTGTCACTTAAAAAATCACTTAACTTCCTGTTAGTCATCGATTTGCTCGAGCAGGCGCCAGTAACGTCTCCATTTGTCCCTGTCGCGTGCTAGTGTAGCCCAATGGCATCTGTTCGCTCTGGGAACATGAAGGGCCTCAAACCGATCATTCATGATCTTGATGAAGTCTGACCATCTGGTAGGTGGGCGGCCACGTGGTCTTTTGACATCCCATGGAATCCAGTCGGTAACAGCTCTAGTCCAGCGGTCGTCTCTAAATCTCATTACGTGACCAGCCCATCTGATTTTCGACACCTTGGCATATGAGACAGCGTCCCTGATCCTTGATCATCGACGGATGTCAGAACTCCGGATTCGTTCTCTCATTTGAGTGAAACGTGATATTCCAAGCATAGTTCTTTCTATTCTTCTTTGGGAGACCTGAATGGCGTTCTCATCTTGTTTGCGTAGGGCCCAGGTCTCTGAGGCATATGTTAATGCAGGAAGAACAGTGGAATCAAAGAGATGTGCCCGGAGCCGGAGGTTCTTCGTCCTCTTAGCTATTGCTTCGACGTTCTTGAAGGCGTTCCAAGCCGCTCTTCCTCCTGCGCAGCTCGGGTGCCAGGTCATTTGTCATGTTGACCTCTCGACCTAGGTACACATAGCTGTTGCATTCGGAGATGGTCATTCCATTGAGAGCGAATGGGGCGTCAGGAATGAGGCTGTTTCTGTCAAGTTTCAAAAATCTCTTTTTTCTTTTTTAGGTGGAGAGGTGGGGCGTTTGTGGAGAGACACATCCCGTTGTACTAGGGCTTACTCTTCTTTTTTTTTTTTTTTTTTTTTTTGCTTTTTGGATCACACCTGGTGATGCACAGGGGTTACTCCTGGCTCTGCACTCAGGAGTTACTCCTGGCGGTACTCAGGGGACCCTATGCGATGCTGGGAATCGAACCCGGGTTGGCCACGTGCAAGGCAAATGCCCTACCAGCTGTGCTATCTCTCCAGTCCCAGGGCTTACTCTTCTTAGCTCTGTGCTCAAGGATCACTCCTAGCAGTGTTTGCATGTCCTTATACAGAGTTTGGGATGAAACCTGGGTTGGTTGTGTGCATTGTACTTTTTTTTTTCCAGCCCTGGAGTATCCCTTGTCTAAATATTTGGGTAGCAGTAGTTTTTGTTTTTTTGTTTTTTTGGGTTTTTTTTGGTTTTTTTTTTTTTTTTTACCCATCATGATCTTCAAAGCCAAGGCAAGTATGAAGACAAGATTTCACCATCAACAGAATTTTCAGCTGACCAAAGGTAGAAATTTAGAATTTTTTTATATACAAAATACTTCTCTAAGCACACGTGTACCTGTACATGTGCAGAAATAAAGAGAGAGAGGAGGAATAATGTGCAAATTCTGCTGGTACTGGAGTGATAGCACAGCGGGTAGGGTATTTGTCTGCCATGCAGCTGACCTGGGTTCAATTCCCAGCATCCCAAATGGTCCCCCGAGCACTATCAGGAGTAATTCGTAAGTGCAGAGAGCCATGAATAACCCTGTGCATCACCGGGTGTGACCCAAAAAGAAAAATAAGTCAAATGCTCACACTCAGATAAACCTGTGATTACTACTAAGAGACTTTTTTGGGGTGATGGGGATGGGCTTAGGTGTGTCAGAGCTGAATTCTGCCAAACCCAGTGATATTCAGGGGTCCTTCCTGGCTCTGTGTTCAGATTTCACTCTTGGTGGTGCTCTGGGGACCCTATACAGTGCTGGGCATCCAACCAGGGTCAGCCTTGTGCAGGATGGTCCAGACTCATAGATTCTTTTTTAAAAAAATGATTAAAAGAGCACTAACTTTGAATTCTATAAGGAATATTTGATTACCAATAAACACTAGTCATCTGTATTCAGGTCTGCAAGCAGGCTCAGGTAATTAATTTCTCATTCCCTATAATATCCCTCTGGCACCAGACTCATTTTATTTATGTTGCCTTCGTGGTGCTTGGAGGTTTCTTCACATTCTGAAACCATTTGCCAGTGCAACGAGGAGACGCTTTGTGTTTTTCTGCTGTTACACACAACCCAGAATCTGTTCCCTATCTGTGACTGGGTCTCAAGGCCAGCAGGTGAATTGGTTAGAAACCAAGGAAAAACCGAAAGAATTGGGATAAATCTTCCAATGGCCCAGAAGGATCATTTTCTAAAACCAGAGAAAACCTATTTCCCCAAAGAAATTAATGGACGTCAAAAGGAACTTTGCATGAAGGATTTCATGAAGAGAAACAAGCATAGGAAAGCAATAAGGCCAGGGGTTCTTCGTGAAAAAAAAATTATAGGGAGATATACAAAAGTCACTAGCTACAAATGCTATCATTTAAGTATCCATCAGCATCAACCAGACACCACTAATGTTGGCTGTGTTTGAACTTCACAATTTATCAGAGTATGAAACAAGGGCCAAAGAGATAGTACAATGGGTAGAGAGCGCTTGCGTCCTACGCAGCTGACCAGGGTTTGATCCTGAGCACTTCCAAGAGTGATCTCTGAGTACAGAGCTAGGAGTAAGTCCGGAGTAAAGCCTGGTATGGCCCCAAAATATCAGGTCTGATATCCAGGTCTTTAAAAATAGCAGCTTAGGTCAAAGCACTATTCCCACCTACTAAAAGCCTATAGACTCTTCCTGACAGATTTTCTGATGGCAAGTGGGTGATCGTTCCAAGTGAGAGGTGCAACGCTACTCCACTAGTGACATCTTGAAGGATCAAGATTTATCATTTTCTAAAACCAGTGAAAATCTGTTTACCCAAAGAAGTGAACATATGCAAAAGGAGTTTTGCGTGAAGGCTGGTATAAGAGACACAAGAAAGAAACGAGGCCAGTGTGGTTCCTGGTGTGAGACAAGGGATTTTTAGAAAAGATGTGGAAATCTGGTGAGTTTCCTTAGGCTAGATGAGAGTTTCATCCACCCCCCTTCCAGAATACTGCACAGCTATGAAAAGAGAAATCTTTGCTTTGGTGGTCTCAATCACCTGGGTGGAAACAAAGGGGGTCATGCTAAGAAGAATGAGGAAGAAGAAGAAGAAGAAGAAGAAGAAGAAGAAGAAGAAGAAGAAGAAGAAGAAGAAGAAGAAGAAGAAGAAGAAGAAGAAGAAGAAGAAGAAGAAGAAGAGTAGAAGAAGAAGAAGAAGAAGAAGAAGAAGAAGAAGAAGAAGAAGAAGAAGAAGAAAAAGGAGGAGGAGGAGGAGGAGAAAGAGAAGGAGGAGAAGGAGAAGGAGGAGGAGGAGAAGGAGAAAGAGGAGGAGGAAGAGAAGGAGAAGGAGGAGGAGGAGAAGGAGAAGGAGAAGGAGGAGGAGAAGGAGAAGGAGGAGGAGGAGGAGATGGAGGAGGAGGAGGAGGAGGAGGAGGAGGAGGAGGAGAAGGAGAAGGAGAAGAAGAGGAGGAGGAGAAGGAGGAGGAGGAAAAGGAGGAGGAGGAGGAGGAGATGGAGGAGGAGGAGGAGAAGGAGGAGAAGAAGAAGAAGAAGAAGAAGAAGAAGAAGAAGAAGAAGAAGAAGAAGAAGAAGAAGAAGAAGAAGAAGAAGAAGAAGAAGAAGGTGGTCAAATACTGGATGGTGCCTCGTAGGATGGATATAGAGAAATGTGCGAGTTCAAGGTTTGGGTGTGTTTGATGGCCAAGAACCGTTCCTCTGAGAAACAAGAAATGGAATGGGGGGGGGGGGGTCCCAGTCTGTTTGGTAGTCAGAAAGCATTTATTCATTCTTTTTTTGCTTTTTGGGTCACACCTGGTGAAGTACAGGGGTTACTCCTGGCTCTGCACTCAGGAGTTACTCCTGGTGGTGCTCAGGAGACCATATGGGATGACGGTGATTGAACCCGGGGTCAGCCACGTGCAAGGCAAACGCCCTACCCGCTCTGCTATCTCTCCAGGGGACCATTTATTCTTATCTCACAGTGTAGCTATATAGAAATCGTGAAGGGTGGGGCTACACATTGGTGTGTTTGAACATTAGCATAACATTAGACAGATATAAAGCCACTCCTTCGGGGGAAGTCCTTCTAGGAGATTAACTCAAGGACAAAAATCTCATCTTGGGGTTCAGCACTCTAGATAACTAGGAGATCCGCTCAAGGGCAGGATTCCATCCAGGGTGTATTGCTTTCTTCTTTCCTTAGTTGGTAATCCACTTAAACAATCATATTGAATTTACTCCTTATAATATTTCTAGTCGATTTGCTCGAGCGGGCCCAGTAACGTCTCCATTGGAGACTTTGTTGTTACTGTGTCTGGCATTTTGTATGAACACCGTAAGAGAGATATTAAGTTTAAAGGTTGGCTCTTCCTGGGGACGGTCATGGTCACGGTCCTCCCATTATTCATCGATTTTCTCGAGCGGGCCAGTAACGTCTCCATTGTGAGACTTATTGTTACTGTGTTTGGCTTATCGAATACGTCATGGGGAGCTTGCCAGGCTTTGCCGTGCGGGCGAGATATTCTCAGTAGCTTGACGGGCTCTCCAAGAAGGGCGGAGGAATTGAATGGGCTGGGCCGGGCCAGCTGCGTGCAAGGCAAACGCCCTACCGCTGTGCTATTGCTCCAGCCCCCTTCCTGGGGACATCTCGCTCTATATCCCAGACCACAGTCCTCAGGCCAGCTAAGTCTTTCCTAACCCCAGCAGGGTCCTTATTCAGTTACTTCTCTTTGGGTTATGACAGAGTTTGTTCCATGACCGTGCTCTTAACTTATTATACTTTTTTATTGAGCTTAGCCTGTCACGTATACATGCCAGGACAGCTTGAGGCTTGCCCTGGGTCCATCTTGCTGGGACCCTCCTTTTGGGGATGCGAGGAAGCAAGGACAACTGAGGCTTAAGTAAATATGACAGATGCCCCGAAGTAAATATTTGGAGTCAACTAACTCCCATGTTACACAAGCATAGCATCAACTGTCTTTCTGAATCTATACAAAAAGGGCCTTGCCAAACCATGCAAAGAACATGGAGGAAAGAGAAAAACAGTATAGGATTAGGAGCGTCCAATAAAATTGGGTGTGCGTCCGGAGCACTGTGACGAGAGTACCACTGTAGCACTGTTGTTCATGGATTTGCTCGAGTGGGCACCAGGAACGTCTCCATGGTGAGATTTGTTGTGACTGTTTTTGGCATCTCGAAGACGCCACAGGGAGCTTGCCAGGCTCTGCCGTGCAGACGGGCTACTCTCGGGAGCTTGCCAGGCTCTCCGAGAGGGGCAGAGGAATTGAACCCAGGTCAGCCGCATGCAAGACAAACGCCCTACCCACTGTGCTATCACTCCAGGGAGTAACTCAATGAAACCTAAACTCCCTATGGGAGGAGGAAAGACAAACCAGTGTTATGCAACTAACATGGCATACCATTGCATTCCCACTTCAATGCATGCAAATCCTAACATATTAGCAACAGAACAAAGAACACCCTGTTGTTCATCAGATTGCCTCGAGCAGGCACCAATAACGTCTCCTTCGTCCTAACCCTGAGATTTTAAAGTGCCATATTCAAGGCTCTTTCAGGGTTAGGAGAATGAGACCCATCATTGTTACTGGTATTTGGCTTATTGGGTACGCCACGGGGAGTTTGCCAGACTCTGTCCTGTGGGCAGGTTACATTTGGTAGCCTGCCAGGTTGTCCAAAAGTATTATTATCTCATTATTGAAATAATAAGATGTCAGCTTCCGGGAGCTGGGTTTTGTAGTCTCTGAGTCTTGGCCGTTGATGGGATTACACGGCGCCAGGGGGCCAGTTGGTGGGTGTGACCCCCGCCTACTGGAATTCGGAGGATCTGGGTGAAGGATGCTCAGCCCAGATCCGAGCAGGCTTGGAGATCTCAGTCCCGGGACCCGCATGCCTTTGTTCCTCTGCTGGTACCTTCATGCGTGTGGAGAGTGGTCTCAGCATGGTGGTGGCTAGTTCTGGAGGTCTTCGGCTGCCGGAGTTCTGCTCGGGGCGGGGAGGGAAACTCAACCTGCCCCCCTACAAGGGGTCCCCGTGAGGACAACCAGGCATGGGGGCATGAGACTCTGCACTGTTCTCTTCCGGGAGTTGGGTTTGATAGTCTCTGGGTCTTGGCCGTTGATGGGATTACACAGCACCAGGGGGTCAGTTGGTGGGTGTGACCCCTGCCTACTGGAAGATGGAGGATCTGGGTCGAGGATGCTCAGCCCCGATCCGAGCAGGCTTGGAGATCTCAGCCCCGGGACCCGCATGCCTTTGATCCTCTGCCGGTACCTTCACACGAAGGTATTAGCAACGGAGCAAAGAACACCCAACACCCAACAGGCAGAAACTTCTGCATCATGGTGCAGGAAGATCGTCATACTGCTGATGGTTGCAAAATATTGATGTTAACGTGACCGCAGTCCACACACTCCGTTGCATTTTCCCACCGATTTTTGAGTCTCTAGGAAAGTGCGTTTTGCTTGAAAATGAACTGCTCTTGCAAAACAAAGCTCAACCCAGGCAGAAGAGCCCTAGGGTTTCCGCAATCCCTTACTAAATTCTGCGGCAGGCTGTGAACTCTGAGAACAACTGATCCAGTGAAAGCCTTGGTAGTTGTGAAAAGCAGGTGAAATTAGAAAAGGCCAAGTGAAAAGACTCGAGGTGTTGTTAGGAGGGAGGCAGCAACACATTGAAATGAAGATAAGTAGGATATTCTCACACAAGAATACCTTTTCTCCCTGGCAGATTTAGCCGTGAATGCTGTCAAATTATTCCATTATCGTTCCCTTTCTGCGGCTGGGAGATGATATTACCGACTCCACCTGAAACATATGAGTACTTCACGTTAGAAAACCTTGGGGGGAAAAAATAAATTAGCCACACAAATAATGCAGCAATCTAGCGTGATTCCCTGATTCGCACAAGACTTGAAGTGTAGGAGTCTGTACTCATTTATGCAGGAGTCTCTCTTTTGTGGTCTGAAAAAGCAAATTGGGGGAAGTCCAGATTTTCTGAAATCTCATCACAGAGGAAGGTAAGATTGGAGTGTGAATGGTGCGGTTTGGTCCATCTAGAATCTAGGTGTGTTGTTCAACTTTGCTTTTTCATTTTTGCCTGGGTACAAAATTGCACCGCGGGGAACATAAAGCAACAAAATGGGAGACTAACACCCAGGAATGGCTGAGATTAGTACCAGGAATTTTACTCCATGACTTGGAGACCAGCCACACGTGCTAGGGGAAAAGGAAGCTCAGAGAGAGAAGGGAGCACCAAATAAAGGGTGTTGGGAGGATCCTCCCAGGGTGGGAGATGCATGCTGAAAGTAGACTATAGACCGAACGCAATTTCCACTCAATGCCTCTCTTGCAAAACGCAGGACCCAAAAGTAGAGAGAGAGAACAAGGGGGAATGCCCTGCCACAGAGGCAGGGTGGGACGGGGGGGGATGGGGGGTGGGAGGGATGCTGGGACCCGTGGTGGTGGAGGATGGGCACTGGTGGAGGGATGGGTACTTGATCATTGTATAACTGAAACCCAAGCACAAAAATTTATAAGTTTATAACTGTACCTCATGGTGTTTCACTAATAAAAAAAAATTGCACCTTGGTTTCTCATTCCAAGATGTAGCTTCTTAGAAAGTTCCCACAATTGTGCCTCTTAACCATCCATGGTTTGTAGTTCTTGGCCCTCCCTTCTTCCCAAAGTTATGCCCTGCCCCACGCTGGACACTAATCACTCAGGGTTTGCAACTCCACAGGAAGTTCTGACACAACTCCGCTCTCCCAGATGCAAAAGATGTAACTCCTGCGTCTCCCTGGCAGGGACAGAAAGAAGGAACATCAAGAGAGGTGGTGAAAGACTTTTTTTGTTGTTGTTGGTTGGTTTTCTTTCTTTCTTTTTTTTTCAATTGAATCACTGTGAGCTACAGTTACAATGATTTCATGTTTGATATTCAGCCATACAATGATGGAAGCCCCATCCCTCCACCAGTGCACATTCCCTACCACCAATGTCCCCAGTAACCCCCCATCCCACCTTCTCCCTGGCTCCATGGCAGACAATTTTCCCCATCCTCTCTCTCTTCTTTGGGGCATCATGGTTTGCAATGCAGATACAGAGAGGCCATCACGTTGGGTCCTTGATCTACTCTCAGCACACACCTCCTATCCCGAGCGATCCCTCCAACCCTCACTCACTCAGTGACCCCTTCTCTATGATATTGAGATATTTTATTATATTGTGTCCCAAAGCAAAGCCTGGCAAGCTACCTGTGACGTATTCGATATGCCAAACACAGTAACAATGAAAGTCTCACAATGGAGATGTTACTGGGCCTGCTCAAGAAAATTGATAAACAACGGGAGGACAGTGACAGTGACAGTGTCTCAAAGTGTTGAGACACACAGTTATGAAGTTGTTCATGATTGGGTTTCCGTCATACAATGATGGAAACCCCACCCCTCCACCAGTTCCCATTCCCGACCACCAATGTCCCCAGTATCCCCCCATCCCAACCCTCTCCCTGCCTCCATGGCAGACAATTCCCCCCACATTCTTTCTACTTTGGGGCATTATGGTTTGCAATACAGATAGTGAGAGTCCATCATGTTTGGCCCTTTATCTACTTTCAGCACACATCTCTCATCCCGAGTGATCCCTCCAACCATCACTGACTTAGTGATCCCCTCTCCATCCCAGCTGCCTTCTCCCCCAGCTCATGAGGCCGACGTCCAACCATGGAGCAATCCTCCTGGATCTTGTCTTTACTGTCCTTGGGTATCGGTCTCCTATTACGTTATTTTAGATTCCACAAATGAGTGCACTTAGCATGATACTCTCCATGTCCATCCACGTATAAGCAAATTTCACGACTTTATCTTTCCTAACAGTTGCATAGCATTCCATCATTTCCAAAGTTTCCTTAACCAGTCATCTGCTCTGGGGCACTCAACCCGAGAAAGATGTTTTGTGAAATGAGAACTACTGTGCTGCGAATCATAGAGCAAGAGAAGTGATGACATCCTTCTGGAGACATACTGTGAAAACGTGAGTATCTGGGCTGCAGAAAATTGCATCAGGGACATCTACCCATTTCTCCATCTTTCTCTGACCTGTCCCCTTCTCTCCCTATCCATTGCGTTCTCCATCTCTCTCTGTGTCTCTCATCACCATCATTATTATCAATCACAAATCACAAATCATCCTGTTATTTGTCGATTGCCTCGAGCAGGCCCCAGTAATGTCTCTTTCACCCTAGCCCTGAGATTATATTCAAGGCTCTTTAGGAGAATGAGACCCATCATTGTTACTGGTATTTGGCATATTGGGTACGCCACGGGGAGTTTGCCAGACTCTGCCCTGTGGGCAGGCTACATTCGGTAGCCTGCCAGTTTGTCCAAAGTAGGAATGAGATAATAAGATGTCATAGTAAGATGTCGTGCGGCCGCAAATGCAGCCGCGTGGTTCCGGGAGCTGGTTTTTATAGTCTCTGAGTCTTGGCCGTTGATGGGATTACACGGCGCCAGGGGGCCAGGTGGTGGGTGTGACCCCCGCCTACTGGAATTTGGAGGATCTGGGTGGAGGATGCTCGGCCCCAATCCGAGTAGGCTTGGAGATCTCGGCCCCGGGACCCGTGTGGCTTTGTTCCTCTCCCAGTACCTTCATGTGTGCGGAGAGTGGTCTCAGCATGGTGGTGGCTGTTCCTGGAGGTCTTCGGCTTCCGGACCCCTGGTCGGGGCAGGGAGGAAAGCTCAACCCGCTCCCCTCCAAGGGACTCCGGGAAGGAACACCCAGGCGCGGGGGCAGAGACTGCACTGTTCTCGTCCGGGATCTGGATTTGATAGTCTCTGAGTCTTGGCCGCTGATGGGATTACACGGCGCCAGGGGGCCAGGTGGTGGGTGTGACCCCCGCCTACTGGAATTTGGAGGATCTGGGTGGAAGATGCTCGACTCCAATCCGAGTAGGCTTGGAGAGCTCGGCCCCGGAACCCGCGTGGATTGTTCCCTCTGCCAGTACCTTCATGTGTGCGGAGAGTGGTCTCAGCATGGTGGTGGCTGGTCCTGGAGGTCTCCGGCTGCCGTAGCCCTGG
The DNA here is from genome assembly GCF_029834395.1 of Sorex fumeus. Taxonomy (NCBI): domain Eukaryota; kingdom Metazoa; phylum Chordata; class Mammalia; order Eulipotyphla; family Soricidae; genus Sorex; species Sorex fumeus. Next base: position 12,096 of record NW_026606175.1, read on the forward strand.
CCGGGGCGGGGAGGAAAGCTCAACCCGCTCCCCTCCAAGGGGCCCCAGCGAGGACAGCAAGGCACGGGGGCAGGAGACTGCACTGTTCTCTTCCGGGAGCTGGTTTTTATTATTATCATCATCATCATCATCATCATCATCATCATCATCATCTCTATCTCTCTGTCTCCCCACCCCACTGCCTCAGAAATCTTGGAGCAACAAATGCTCAAAGGCAGCCAAACTTGAAATGGTTGGAAACATCCTTCTAGAAGGAATGAAGGGTTAAGATAGGGACCAGGAGCATTGGGACAATGGTGGAGGGAAGCCGACTTTAGGCATATTTAGGAAGCTTTTATACATGAAACCTTGCCATTATCATCATTGTCGATCATGGTACCCCCAATTATTATATTTTGTTTTTGCTTGATTTTTGGGTCACACCTGGTGATGCACAGGCGTTCCTCCTGGCTCTGCACTCAGGAATTATTCCTAACGGTGCTCAGGGGACCCTATGGGATGCTGGGAATCGAACCCGGGTCAGCCGTGTGCAAGGCAAATGCCCTACCCGCTGTACTATAGCTCCAACCACTGTACCCGAAATTAAAAAAAAAATTTAAAAAGACAAAAATGTTTGTGTAGACACCTCCGTGGAAAATTTCTCCAGTTATAAAGGCAAGGGAAAGCTATAGGTTTGGGGATTTTCTTTTCTTTCTTAGTCTATAAATTCCACAGAGGTGCCCAACTCCTAAAAATAGAATGATGTTCCCAACCAGAGCACCATAATGACTCCTGCTTTTGTAAGATGTAATAATTACATTTTCATGAACAAGATGTTTATATCCATCATGAGGGACGTTTTAGAGCAAGAGTGTGATGACGGTGATATTTGATGATAATGTCCTCATTCAGACTTATTGGAAAAGAGGGTATTCGGAGGAAGGCCGCAGATGTATGTAGAGTTTTCAACGTGGCTTCTTCGTTCGGCGTGCAAGAGAAGGATGGAGGGAGAAATTTAAAAAAAAATGAGGAAATGGGAGGGGAGGAAGAGACAGAGAGACAGAGACAAACACAGACTCAGAGACAGAGCAAGGTGGGAATAAGCTTCCCAATTCAGTAATCAGTTCATTTTAAGAGGTTGCTGGATAGGACTATGATCAACGTTAACTCAGAGAAGGGTAAATTATATTTCGCTTAGAAAAAGTACAGATTGGGAGCAAAGAACTAGCACGGTGGGTTAAGTGCTCTCCTTGGGACTCTAGTCTCAAGTTGTATCCCTACCACTACTGTATATGGTTGTCTGAGTCCTTGCAGGAGTAATCCCTGGGCATGAAGCCAGGAGTGACCCTGAGCATCGCTGGGTGTGGTCCAAAGCCATCCATATATATTGCCAGTCTTCCATAGAAAAACGGCCGCAATGGGACAGGATAGAATTATGAGAACAGATAGAACCTGAGAAGGGATAGAATATAAGAAGAATGAGAAGGGATTGACTAGAGTTGGTTTATTCTTTCCAGAGTTTGTTAAAATAAAGTTCTACCCTGCCCATTACAACGAAATCAGCTCTCTTAATTTATTTATTTATTTTTTAGTATTTGAGTTATCTTTTATAAGCTCTGTGATAACAGAAGGGGTGTTTTAGGAATTCATTTCTCTCCTGGCATGGGAATCCTTATTTGAAATTCAATAGTTCCTGCCATTTTATTTTTTCGTCTTTTATAAAGTTCAAGTGTAAGAAATCAATATTTGGTTTATTACAATGACATTTGGTATGAATATGGGCTCTACAAAAATGATGACATTCCTAAGTGTCTCTAAATCTATCATTTATATCATGGAGCTACCCAGATATGCGCGTGAAAGATACATATGAGATATAAAGCGGTTTCTAGAACATTTTTTCAAAGCATTAAAATATTTTGGGGGGGGTGCTTTTAATTTTGAAATGAAAGCTTTATATATATGGTTTTTTTTAAAAAATATTCTTTGTAACATAATGCTGATTTATCTACAATTTTCAAAATAAATCTCTTTTGCAATATCTTATTTATCACCCCAACATGTTCTGGGTATGTCCAAGATGCTTGCTTCCCCATGAAAACCGTACATGAGTTTTCCTATAAAATTTCCAGGCATTCACTACTCTTATTCTTCATTGCTACTGGCCTCTACAGCTTGTATCACAATCCATTATCTCTACCCCCCATCTCGGGTCTCAAGACTCAGAAAAAAATATAAAGGTCACAGTTTCTAATAGTCTTGTCATAACAATCCACACTCTCGCACCCCTCCAAAATCTCAGGCCACCAGACAAATTGCTGGTTTCTTGTTTTTGTTCTTGTTGTTGTTGATTTGGGGTGATACAGTCAGTGATGCTCATGGCTTACTCCTGGCTTTGAGATCAGGAAATATTCCTTGTGTTGCTTTGGAGACCGTATGGGACGCTGAGATCCAACCTGATTTTGGTGGGGGGTACAAGAACCTAGTTTATTCTTTTTTTCCTTTTTCTCTTTGGGTCACACCCAGCGACGCACAGGGGTAACTCATGGCTCCGCACTCAGAAATTACTCCTGGCGGTGCTCGGGGTGACCCTATGGGATGCTGGGAATCGAACCTGGGTCGGCCGCGTGCAAGGCAAACGCCCTCCCCATTGTACTATTACTCCAGCCCCACCTAGTTCATTCTTACAGACATCATTGACCTGCTTTCATGTTACAATGGAGTTTTGTAGCAATGTGCATATTTTTATGTGAGCCTTGTTTGTTGAATAATGACCTCAGGACTGGACAGAGAGTATAGTGGGCTCCATCCCTGGTATACCCACACTCAGCCAGGAGTAATGTGTTCATGAAAAGGCTAGAGTAAGTCCTGAACATTTCCAGGCATGACCTCCTAACCAAAATTATCACTGTCACTGTCACTGTCCTCCTGTTGTTCATCGATTTGCTCCAGCGGGCACCAGTAACATCTCCATGGTGAGACTTGTTGTGACTGTGTTTGGCATCTCGAAGATGCCACGGGCAGCTTGCCAGGCTCTGCCGTGCAGGCGGGATACTCTTGGTAGCTGGCCAGGCTCTCCGAGAGAGATGGAGGAATTGAACCTGGGTCAGTCATGTGCAAGGAAAACACCCTACCCGCTATGCTATCACTCCGGCTCAAACCAAAATTTTATATATATATATATATATGTATATATATATATATATATATGTATATATATATATATATATATATATATATATATATATGCTGGAGCGATAGCACAGCGGTAGGGTGTTTGCCTTGCACGCAGCCAACATGGCCGACCCAAGTTTGATTCTTCCGCCCCTCTCAGAGAGCCCAGCAAGCTGCCGAGAGTATCTCGCCCACACGGCAGAGCCTGGCAAGCTCCCCGTGACGTATTCGATATGCCAAACACAGTAACAACAAGTCTCACGATGGAGACGTTACTGGGCCCGCTCGAGCAAATCGATGAACAACGGGAGGGCCTTTACCTTTACCATATATACATATATATATATATATATATATAATATATGTACGCACACATATATAAAACACACACATGTATTCAATGAGGTCACTATATACACACATATATGTATATTGCTGTCCTCTCGTCGTTCATCGATTTTGCTCGAGTGGGCCCAGTAACATTGTGAGACTTGTTGTTACTGTGTTTGGCATATCGAATACGCCACAGGGAGCTTGCCAGGTTTTGCCATGCGGGCGAGATACTCTCGGTAGCTTGCCGAGCTCTCCAAGAGGGGCCAAGGAATCGAACTTGGGCCGGCCATGTTGGCTGCGTGCAAGGCAAACACCCTACCCACTGTGCTATCACTCCAGCTACATATATGTGTGTATAAAATAAAATAAAGGCCCTCCCGTTGGTCGTCGATTTGCTCGAGCGGGCCCAGTAACGTCTCCATTGGAGACTTTGTTGTTACTGTGTCTGGCATATCGGATACTCTCGGTAGCTTGCCGGGCTCTCCGAGAGGGGCGGAGGAATCGAACTTGGTCGGCCATGTTGGCCGCTTGTAAGGCGAACGCCCTACCCGCTGTGCTATCGCTCCAGCCCAGGACACACCTATTTTTAATAAATATATATTCTGTTTGATGGGTAGCTCATCACTGCTTAAGGGCAAACCCCACGAGTGCACAAGTTCTGCCCACGTAAATAGTGGCCGAACGAAACGTGACGCAGAGCTAAAAAACTCCCGTTCTGAGGATACTTCTCCGTCAACCTCATGACGGAATCTGTTAAGAAGCAGCATTAAAAAATAATGACCACGGAAACTGGAACCAGACATAAGAGTGTTCCGAGAGTGGAGTTTTTTTGTTTTCACGCCAGCTAAAATCATTTCGTCTGTGGGAAACATCCAAGCGATAGTGCTCACTGGTTTTCCACGCCGACATTTCCAAAGCTCATTAACAGATTAACTTTACTGAAAGATTCATCATATTAAGTAAACATGACATTTCATAGTTGCCAAATGAATATTATTTTTCCCCCACAGTCTCCAATGAGCCTTTTCCAGAGAAGTTATAAGAAAATGGAAACAAAGAATTTTTTTTTTAAATCACTTGCTTTTTTTTTTTTTTACAACTCAGAAGCAAGTTGCTGTGATATCTTGTATTTTATTCCCACTTATAAACACTTCAGAGACTCATGGAGAGATTTCTCGGTGCGCCTTGATCTATGATGGGTAGAAATCAATTTTTGCTGACATGTTACACCTCCAAATTTAAGAAAATTGGGGAGACAGAGCAATTAAGCGCTACAGTGCTTGCACTGCGCACGATTGATTTGGGTTCAATTCCCAGCATCCCAGAAAGAGGGTCCTCCTGGAGCACTCCCAGGAGAGATTCCTGAGTGCTGAGCCAGGGAGTACTGCTGAGAGCTCCGGGTGTGGCCCTCAGAACAAAAACAAAACAAGAAGTTGAGAAGTTGGGACGGATTCTAACTCCAAGGAGAGGTAGAAGAACGGGTGCTTCAAGAGATGAATTGTCTGGGACTGGAGCTGATAGCACTGACCCGGGTTCGATTCCCAGCATCCCATATGGTCCCCCAAGCACTGTCAGGAGTGATTCCTGAGTGCAGAGCCAGGAGTTAACCCCTGTGCATTGCCAGGTGTGCCCCCCCAAAGCAAAATAAATAAATAAAGAAAATAAAGAAATTAATTGTCTGATTATTAATGGATTATTATTGACTGATTATTGATGGATCCAGTGCTCAATCTGACTTGGGAGCTCAAAGGTCTTCGTGGATAGATCTGCTGCTAAGCCTTCCCAATCAATTACAAACCATCCTCATAACCCTCCTCCCTTGCTACCCAAATCTCTCATCGACCCCTCATCCATCCGCACTTATGCGCAGAGACAAGAAGACTGCGTCCTTCCACATTCTCCTCCTGCTCTTTCTCCTT